>NC_054540.1:11200445-11245445 GCF_017654505.1 Polyodon spathula
GGCTATTGTCATAAGAAATGTAGTAAAGGGAGAGAGAAAAGTGAAGAAACAAAAGAGTCCTCCCTATATGACAGAATTAAAGTTACTAAACTTGTAAAGACAGTAAGTGCCAGAAAAACTGCTGAAAAATTTGGCACTAGAAAGATGCAGATACAGCATTTTAAAAAGGAAAGAGCTAGGGCTTGAAGTTTTAGGTTTTTATTTTTGTTCACGTGACCATGTTTTGAGCCAGTTCAAAATGTGATGTCATTAAATGATATACTTATTTTTGTTAATATTAGATCTTCTGGCTTTTACAGTGTATGTAAGATGTACATAATTACAGGAAAGCATGTCAGAGACGAGTTATGGGCCCTCTTAAGACACCACCTGTGTTAAGAGGCAACTATTGTCCCTTGAGTGGTATCTGAATACAGCTGTGTGTAATTCTCTCTCTCTCTCTTTTTTTTTTAGGAAGTGTATATTTACCTTAATGAAGCATGTCTGAGATCCTAGGCAGCCTTGTCAGTTGTTATCATAGATGACACTACTATATAAAACACCAGTGTCTGCACTGCCTTCAATTGTAACTATCTTTAGGGCTACTAATTTTTGCATTCTTGGGAATACCAAATTCTGTTTTTCAAAAATGGCCAATTACTTTTTTCCCCCGCTTTTTATCAATATATTAATAATTAAATAAAGCATTTGAAAATAAACATAATGTTGCTAGTTCAAATAAACATTACCACTTTCTTTTTTTCAGACTCTTGTTGCTGTAATAGTAAGAAAAGCACCTGAAGTCACTTCAAACCTGTCAGAATGTTTACAGACATCACTTGGCTCATTGCTGGCATTAAAATAAGCAGGAAAACCTAAGAATTATATTACAACAGTTCAGAAAACAAATGTCCAGCACAGTTGTGAGAATCGTATTTACAGTCTTCCAGTTCAGTCTGCAAATAAAGGTGTTTTGAAAAGACCGGTTCAGCTTACCAGTGTCAGTGTCATGTGACAGTAATCCTATGTACAAGACTCCACAAATTAAATTTAGCGTTTTACTGGCATTATAATAATACCCAGGATAAAATATGAAACACTGATAAAGGCGTGTTTACTGACTCGCTGCTCTAAAATAGGTTCAATGGTATAGGTATTACCCAATTGTAATTTAAATCCTTTTAATGTAAACACATAACTAATCCTCCCAATTGTTTCTTAGCTAATTTTGCCTTATTTGCATGATTTAACAAGAGGCGTATCTCCAGACAGAATGTCTTTGTGAAACAAATGGTGTGTAGTATAGCAACTACATCCCTTTACACAGTAAAGTGATAAAAAAAAAAAAAATAGCTCTGAGCTAATTTCTTCTTCATAATCCGAAAATATAATTCAATTAAGAAACTGCCACAGTTAAACATTGCTAATTACAGCTTTATAAAAAAGTCAGGTAGCATTCAGCATTTAAAATTTAAAAGACCCATTTAGCACTGGCTTATCCAGGTTGAAGCTGATAGACAGACTGGTTCTCAGCTGGTCTTACAAGCTAAGAGATGAAACAGTATTTAAAGTGATGTTTGAATGCATATATAGACACACACACAGACACTCAACCTGCAGACCCGCTACGTCCCTGCCCGCAAGGTCCTCTGACTCTGGCCTGCTTTTATCCCCAAGCAAAAGTGCGCCACACTTGGAGAACGTTCATTTAACATCATGGCTCCGACTCTTTGGAACTCTCTACCAGCTTTGGTGTGTGATGCTCCCACCGTCGCTCGCTTTAAATCAACCCTCAGGACCCACCTGTTCTCTTACTTTCCATGTTCTTTAAGCCTGATATCTGCTACTAGCTGCTGTGTTGCTGCCACTATTTCATTTACTATACACTTTCTACTGTATTTAATGTATTATGCTTTTTATTATTATTTGTATTTTTTTTTTACTGTATATCATGTATTATGCATTTCTCTGTATTTAAAGTATTATGAATGCTCTTGTTATTACATCTTATAAAGTGCTTTGTGATGGTGGACCACTATGAAAGGCACTAAGAGATAGAGAGTTAGAGAGAAGACAAACAGACAGACAGACAGATATAACCTCAAAGAGATATAACCTCAAAGGACCAGGGTGCTATAATATATATATATATATATATATATATATATATATATATATATATATATATATATATATAAAAAACATTCTCTCTGTTTTTAGCTAGATTCTGGGCGGTTGTTACCAGATAACTGTTCATTGAAACAGAAGGCACATACACATTTTCTACTGAAACAGCCTTGTAAGAGATATTCTAAGAACCTTTAAAAACACAACGAAAAAAGGTAAAACATCACCACTGTTTTCAATGTGAGTAAGTGGCAGTAACTTGACGTCACTGGGTAGCTTGGGCTGAACATAGTAGTGAAGTTATCAAAGGGAATACAGCATCTTACAGGGCAAACTAGAACAGACAACTCAGAAAGCTGCATTCTGGTTTGGAAAGCACAGTTATGTATAAGGCAAAACAGTAATAAAGCTTCAGTCACAAAATTTAACAGCAAAAAAGTAAGTACAGTACTTGCATCACAGCCCAGTCTTCCCATTGCTAACCATAGCAATAGCAAATAAACAAATCCCCTGGGCCGGATGAGATCCTCCCAGTAGTACTCAAAGAAATGAAAGAAGTAATTTACAAACTGCTAACCAAGATCATGCAGCAGTCTCTTGACACAGGGGTGGTACCGACAGACTGGAAAATTGCAAACGTAATACCGATCCACAAAAAGGGAAACAAAACTGAACCAGGTAACTACAGACCAGCAAGCCTGACTTCTATTATATGCAAACTTATGGAAACTATAATAAGTTCCAAAATGGAAAATTACCTATATTGTAACAGGGTCCTGGGAGACAGTCAACATGGTTTTAGGAAAGGGAGATTGTGTCTAACTAACTTGCTTGATTTTTTTGAGGATGCAACATCGATAATGGATAATTGCAAAGCATATGACATGGTTTATTTAGATTTCCAGAAAGCTTTTGACAAAGTCCCGCACAAAAGATTAATTCTCAAACTGAACGCAGTTGGGATTCAAGGAAACACATGTACATGGATTAGGGAGTGGTTAACATGTAGAAAACAGAAAGTACTGATTAGAGGAAAAACCTCAGAATGGAGTGTGGTAACCAGTGGTGTACCACAGGGATCAGTATTAGGACCTCTGCTATTCCTAATCTACATTAATGATTTAGATTCTGGTATAGTAAGCAAACTTGTTAAATTTACAGACGACACAAAAGTAGGAGGAGTGGCAAACACCGTTGCAGCAGCAAAGGTCATTCAAAATGATCTAGACAAGATTCAGAACTGGGCAGACATAAGGCAAATGACATTTAATAGAGAAAAGTGTAAGGTACTGCATGCAGGAAATAAAAATGTACATTATAAATATCATATGGGAGATACTGAAATTGGAGAAGGAATTCATGAAAAAGACCTAGGAGTTTTTGTTGACTCAGAAATGTCTTCATCTAGACAATGTGGGGAAGCTATAAAAAAGGCTAACAAGATGCTCGGATACATTGTGAAAAGTGTTGAATTTAAATCAAGGGAAGTAATGTTAAAACTGTACAATGCACTAGTAAGACCTCATCTTGAATATTGTGTGGAGTTCTGGTCACCTCGCTATAAAAAAGATATTGCTGCTCTAGAAAGAGTGCAAAGAAGAGCAACCAGAATTATTCCGGGCTTAAAAGGCATGTCATATGCAGACAGGCTAAAAGAATTGAATCTGTTCAGTCTTGAACAAAGAAGACTACGTGGCGACCTAATTCAAGCATTCAAAATTCTAAAAGGTATTGACAGTGTCGACCCAAGGGACTTTTTCAGCCTGAAAAAAGAAACAAGGACCAGGGGTCACAAATGGAGATTAGACAAAGGGGCATTCAGAACAGAAAATAGGAGGCACTTTTTTACACAGAGAATTGTGAGGGTCTGGAATCAACTCCCCAGTAATGTTGTTGAAGCTGACACCCTGGGATCCTTCAAGAAGCTGCTTGATAAGATTTTGGAATCAATAAGCTACTAACAACCAAACGAGCAAGATGGGCCGAATGGCCTCCTCTCGTTTGTAAACTTTCTTATGTTCTTATGAAAGAAGACCACTGATTGACTAGAGAGGATGACAAGGCATACCAATCCCCTACTAGCAAAAGAAAATGTGAGCGTGAGGTTTCCTTTTCGTTTCAGTTTATTTTTTAGCATTATTTTGCAAGGAAATTACACATAAATAATACAAACATTGTAGTCACATTAAAATTTGCGGCAACTATAAAAATTCACGGCCCACGATTTTCTTACAGCCTTAGTTATGTATTATTTACACATTCTTGCATCTGTTTTGAATCCCTCACTGCTGTCTGAGGAGCCTGAATTCTTGGAAAGGTGATTATTTTATTGACAGGACAAAAACATTTCATGCACTTTGTTCTGCTGAAGAGTTGCTGATCAGTGCACTTAAAAATAATGTTTAATTAAGAAACATCAGCCACTTCACCCAAGTGCTGCTACATCACTATATTTTAATATCATTTCACAAGAAGTTCATAACTTTTTTTTTTTTTTTTTTAATGAAAATGCACACACCATGCTGATAAAATTATGCACTCAAATCATGTTTTGGGGCTGTAAGGCCTCTCTCTCTTCTTCAATTTGCATGTTTTGATTTATGGTTCCACAACATTGTCTGGCTAAATCCTTTTCAAACTCGCATAGTTGTACAATTAGTTAACTGTAGTAGGTATATTTATTTCTACATTATCTTCATTAGTGAGACAACCATTAAATCTATTACTCTATTATTGATCACCATGGCTTTTATTCTGCAAGCTTATATTAAACATTCATTGAACTGATTAGATTCCCTTGTGACCCTATTAGGAACCTCATGCAGCTACAGTACCTACCTGGTAACATAACACTGTTCATTGTATTTTCTGGGAGTTTGCGTTCTTGTAGAAAAAAAACAACAGAAATTCAGACTTTATACGGCTTTGAGAGTATTTTATTATTTTTTTTTAAATATATATAATTTCTCCAGAAAATAAAAATGAAGCGTTCTAAATGTTTTACATTTGCTATCCCCAACCGCAGATGAAATCCCAGCGAAGGGGATACACAAATAGAGCAGGTGGTCGTACGTACGTTTATCACATTTCACATATATCTGGAGAACCGCATATCCTTTGTCGTCGCATTATTTATCTTAAGCGATTGAGAATATCAGATTTTGGGATACAGGGAGGCGTCCGTAGATCTGTATGCTGGACTTACAGTTTTGCATACTGTATATCTGGAGAACGGATTATTCAATTGTCATGAAACTTGGTATTAAAACTATTTAGCGCAAGTTACTGAAAAAACAGATTCTGGAGTGTGACTGGGTCTTCCTCGAGTCACGCGTGTGGGTCGCCGCTGTTCAAGCATACAGAGAGACAGAGGTTGGTGTTGAAACGCCGGCACAGGCGTGCAGGATTTATTAACAACAAACAGAAAATGAAAGTAAAATAAAGGCGGTCATGTGACGTTACCAGCGATGGTAACGCACAGAGGACAAATACAGCAAACCGTACAAAAAGTGCAAAATAAAACACAATACCCCAAACTATAACTCAAAAGCCTTGCAGCAGCCCCGAGCAATCTCCCGCGGATGTTTTTAAACTGACGGACACTCGGTCGAGACCCGCCCACTTGCTGATTGAGGACCAGCACAGCCAATCACTTGCTGCCCTTCCCTCAACCAAGCATAGCAGGCAGCAAGTCTCAATCGAGCGCCCGTCTGTAAACAATAATACAATCAAACTAATCAAGTCCCACAACGACACAAAATAAACCCATTCCCACATATAAAACACACCAACACTAATTTACCACTGTGCAGGGCAATCGCACTGCCACATGGAGGTATTTACATTTACATGTGTATCTATATCTGGAGAACCACTTGACAAACTGTCATGGAACTTGGTAACTAGGTAACATTATTATTATTATTATTTTTTAGAAATAGGGGGTGCCTGTATCTCCATTCATAAATCCATCACATATGCTGTAATAAAAAGTGTGTTTTAGAAAGTTCTAGAAATGCGTTCGAGTTCATCTTTGCCCTTGCCCTATAATAACCCCATATCTTATATAACTTGTTTTTGTCACATTTATATAACTTGTTTTGGTTAGAATGTTCTAGGGAAAGGAATAGTTTATTCAGAGGGCCGAGCCTCGAGGGAGTGATCTGGCCAATTACTCTCTCGCATGCAAAAGCCTAACTTGGCAAGTTATAAAGGACGGGGTTCTCCCCTGCTCTGAAGAGAGTCAGCCGTGAGGATTAGCGCGCAGTCCTGCTCGGTAATTTCTTGGAGACAGCTGCTTTCTCTTACCAGGGTCGAAGGGCTCTCCCGATCCGCTTGGAAGGGTAAGAATTAGTTCAGTTGCGTCTCATGGATTGTATTGATCTGTGATTAATATAATCTTTGTATGTAACCTTGTTGGGTTGTGTCCCGTTAGGGATATCGTTATTCGCAGTATAGCATCTGTGTATGTAACTGCGTGTGTGTGTGTGTGTGTGTGAAATAATAAAGGACCTTTTAAAATTACTCTGTGAAGTAATTGTCTTATTTACTTCCACATCAACTTCCTTTTAAATTTAAAGTAATTAAATTTCACACAACATATGCCAAGAGACACCATCTTCTTTTACAGTACTGTTAAAGGCGAGTAATTCGTTTCTTTCTAGCAACTTTTTTTTTTCTTTTCTTTTACTACTCTAGCCCTTGGGAATAAGACAGGAGGTGGGACACGTATTGAAACATTCTGACCATTTCAGATGAAAGGGGAAAGACGTGACGCCATCATGTTTATAAAACCCAGTCTAGCATGTTCAACAGAAGACTGAAGTTTGGTATAAAATGGTATTTGTTTTGTAAAGCAGTTTCATAGAGTAAAATTCCTCCAGCCTACCAGTATCCAAATCAATTTCCCCCATGTCTCTTAGGAGATCTAAACTGTAGAACCCCTTTAAATAAGCAGATCACTAATGGAAAAGACCCAGGGCTTTCAAACATATTTTCATAAACAATATAACACGATCTATATGAAAAGACAAGCTTCTGGTAAAGATAAATAAAACAGAACTCATGGTGAATTTGTACAACACAAAACTACATTACATTTTATGAACAAAAACTGGTACTGTAGACATTTCCCTAGAAAATAAATCATTAAAAGGAATAACAGAATCAACCAAATTATTATTTTTTTCTCTGTACTTTTCCCTAGATACAAAAAAAACCCATAAATACAGCGTTAGCTGTTAGTTAGTTTCCCAGGTCTTTGGAAAATAAGTGGTTCTACTGCAAATATGTAAAATGGGCGCTGAGGGTTTTGAACTCTTGGACAGGATGTATAAAACACATGCAATGGCATAAACACGCAATTAACACGTCATCTGCGGGGGAAATGTCTCTGTGCGCTTTAGTCCCTGATGCACATGTAATTCTGTATATGCATATGTAATTCTGGGGCGTTTCTGAACGAAATCGCTAAAATTGGGAGGGGATTTTGCAAATGAGGTCTACTAAATATTCCATCTAATTTATTAAAGCTGTCAGTAATTGTGGGCCTCGTATTTGCTTGATTATTTTAAGAACTCTGAAAAGCAGGCGTTAATTTACCACAGTCAGACAGAAGCTATATGAAAGGCAAGGTGATGTGGGAGACTTGTCTTCAGCAAGAAGGAGACATCATTTTCAAGGACAAAAAAACATTAATAACATTTTGCAAAGAGGTCATTTTTTTAACCCTTCTGATCAAGTCAGTTTGTAAATTGCAGTTTATAATACCATATTCTTTTGCAAACTCCAATTTTCAACACGACAAAAAAGAAAGTCTGCAAATAGAGTATAGAAATCATGTAAAAAAAGGTTCTTAGAAGCACCTAAAAAGGTCTCCCCACAGTGGCAAAGCAAGGTTCTAATGAGAGCCTTTACTTCTTAGAGTGTAGGCATTAATAAAAGAACACTGGAGGAGATTAAAAAAAAAAATGGAACGATATTCCAAGGCACACTAAAGAAAAAGTCTCATATACAATGAGGACTCATCCTCCACTGTTATTTTAGTAATGTCTACAGAATGCATTTTTGTAACATGGCATTCTGGTATTTAACAGTACTGGTTTAGGCAGTATTATTAAATTCAAATTGTAAAGAAAAGGGTAAAAAAAAAAAAAAAAAAAAAAAAAAAAAAAAAGGCAGATGAAGCAGTTAGTTTGTAGCTAGAGCAAATACAGTACAGCTAGTTGTAGGTACATCTGAATAATGTAGCTGTATTAGAGACCTTACAGATATGCTTTAAAATCATACATAGAGGCAGAAATACTGACATACATAAGAAATAGGAGAGTTGTAACTGCATAAGAATTTAATTGTGGTGAGGATTATTTAAATAGTATGATTGCAGAATCTCCTGCTTCATCTAATTAGTCTTATAAAATAAGTAGTTGTTATTTTGATGCTGAGTGCGGCCGTACTGAACACGCACATCACGTGGCTTTTTGCGGTCAGTTTTTCCCCCTTTATAAATTTGGGTCTCTGTGTCCTGTATATGAAAGAAGACAATAAAATACAAACTAGAAAAACTAGATGTATATGTACCGGTACATGAGACTCTTCAAACTTGTTTAGCCCTGCTAAGGGATTTACAAAGATAACACTTCAAAATTATTCCTCCAAGTAAAAAATATGAAAATGTACTTAAAATCCATAATTTTATGCACTAGTGAATATGAACAACACAGAGCTATATGAACCACAGATTCCAAACTAAGCCACAGACTTAATCTTCGGTGCAATTCCAATATGTTTCATGAATACACTACCAAGAGCAATGCAGCAAATCAAGAGAGTTATTTGGCAGCAGAACTAAGAGAGGACTGGAGTCGAGCTGAAAGAACCAGCTTGGAATACGACAGGTCTCAGAAGCACAACTTTGCACGTTTATTTTTATGTTCAAAAGATTGAATTGTCACGACTGTAATACAAGATTACCCAAATCCCATCACGTGTTCCGTTTATGCTCACCTACGACACCACTCAATGCGTCCCTCGCCCTCGCATGTCTTCGCCCAGTGGTTGTCTGCTAGGTTCTTCATGGCAACTGCATATTCACTGAGTGTCTCTTCATCCTCGCAGTGTTCACGCCAGATCTTATCAAAGTCGCCCACTAGAAAAAAACAAAACAGTAAAGACAAATGTAAAAAAGCAAGTGCAGCCAGATGGCATGACCTGTAATAACCCATGTTCACCTCTGTTCTGCAATGGAGTCTGAAGACAGCAA
Organism: Polyodon spathula; assembly: GCF_017654505.1. Lineage (NCBI taxonomy): Eukaryota > Metazoa > Chordata > Actinopteri > Acipenseriformes > Polyodontidae > Polyodon > Polyodon spathula. The sequence continues at coordinate 11,209,813 of NC_054540.1, forward strand.
TATGTCAGATCGCATCTCCAGCTACAAACAAATCCTGTCAATATCAACTGAAGAGATTACCAAAACCACTACCTGCAGTACAAACTCGACCATTTCTGGCTGTGTTAAACCGAGCGTCTCTTTTCTTCATGAATCCCACTTCCATTAACTTCAGATAAAAATAAAAATAAAAAAAAAACAGAGTATTGGTTTGTGGATTTAAAAGTTCAATAAGCAGCAAGAAACTGAAGCAGAATCTAAACCACAGCCAAGCAGATCAAACCTTCTGTAAATGTTACCTAAATAGGAAATTAGGCAAACACTATCGTATTCCTTTTTGCTTTAAAGGGCAACATGTAGACCATGTTTTCCAATTAAATCCGAACAAAGTGCAGTCAACAGCATATTTTATTGCTCATTGATAAGATAGGGCAGAAAGCAACTGTGACTGTTATATTGGCTAATGTAATACTTCTGATAATCATACAGCAAACAAATATTAACAAGTAATTTAACAATACAAAGGTTTTAAGCCTAATGAATTACAGATGTGGATTAAGCACCATTTCTTTTCAATTGCAATGGCAAATGCCCCCCCATCATCTTCAATTAAAACAAGGCCGAGCCTTCCCCATTTAAAAATTTTATTCGAGGGCTTTTCAATTCAGTCTAATTTATAGTGAGGTCCTGGTGTAAGCTACAGCAACACAGAATAATGAATACATTGAATAAAAAAACACTACTGTCATCAGATGTATTCATAATGCAAGTTAATATCTCTTCCCAGGTTTGTCATACCAGTATTATATGGACAGTACAGCAATTAATATTAAGGGTTGTCCATCAAGAATTATATAAAAAAGTAGCATATCCATTCCTCCCTGCTGTCAGATATCGGTTCTTTCTTCCAGTCTGCTATTTTTTCTACATGACACTATGTGTCACATTCGGTTCACATAAAGCGCTGTTGGTTTCTGTCCTTTTGCATACACCCACTTAACACTGCAGCATGTTTTCTTGTTTTTGCATTATATCAGAAACCACATTTGCTCGACTCATGAGTGTTACAAAGCCACTTCTTATATTTGTAGTGTTTTTACATGGTCTATTGCAGTACTAGATTCAATGTTGTGCAATAATGAGAATATCCCCAGGGGCCAAAAGTTAGCAAACATTGTGCTGCCTTAAAAGCAAACCCCTTTGCCTCAGACAAGACACTACTAGGTATTATGTAAAAACATTATTTTTGCTACAGTACATAGAAATACTGTTTATAGAGTGGATGCAATTCAGACTGAATACTCGAATGCATGTATTGGTGTGCAAAGAAAGTATTTGATTATCCACCTTGGCGTTTTACACAGCTGATGGGGCTTCAGTGACTAGCTTCCAAAGTCCTTCGCTGGAATTTAACATATTGTGTGACAGGATGGTCGAGCGGTGACGTCACAGACCAGGAAGTTGGCACACAGGCAAGGTACAAATGGGGCGAGTCGCAAATGCGCTCACTCTTTATTTATGAAAATAAAATAGCTACCCATAAACAACAATTGAAATTGGAGAAGGAATCTATGAAAAAGACCTAGGAGTTTTTGTTGACTCAGAAATGTCTTCATCTAGACAATGTGGGGAAGCTATAAAAAAGGCTAACAAGATGCTCGGATACATTGTGAAAAGTGTTGAATTTAAATCAAGGGAAGTAATGTTAAAACTGTACAATGCACTAGTAAGACCTCATCTTGAATATTGTGTGCAGTTCTGGTCACCTCGCTATAAAAAAGATATTGCTGCTCTAGAAAGAGTGCAAAGAAGAGCGACCAGAATTATTCCGGGCTTAAAAGGCATGTCATATGCAGACAGGCTAAAAGAATTGAATCTGTTCAGTCTTGAACAAAGAAGACTACGTGGCGACCTAATTCAAGCATTCAAAATTCTAAAAGGTATTGACAGTGTCGACCCAAGGGACTTTTTCAGCCTGAAAAAAGAAACAAGGACCAGGGGTCACAAATGGAGTTTAGACAAAGGGGCATTCAGAACAGAAAATAGGAGGCACTTTTTTACACAGAGAATTGTGAGGGTCTGGAATCAACTCCCCAGTAATGTTGTTGAAGCTGACACCCTGGGATCCTTCAAGAAGCTGCTTGATGAGATTTTGGGATCAATAAGCTACTAACAACCAAACGAGCAAGATGGGCCGAATGGCCTCCTCTCGTTTGTAAACTTTCTTATGTTCTTATGTTCTTATGTTCTTAAGACTGGTAAAAAAAACAATACGGCACAGTGGCTAAAATAAACAGACATAACCAGTCCACAAGTACAGCACAAGAAGCAATTGTTTTCAATTATTTATTGTACTGTTTCCATCTCCTTTCTCCAAAACTCTCCACTCTCATCAACCGTCTAGAAGTGGATCCTTCGCTTTTATAATGTGACCATCTCCCAACTGGTGACTACTTGATTCATTCGGAGATGGACACTTTACGCACAAGTTTAGCTGTATGGGAAATTAACCCCCATCCATGCTGTAAAACAACAACAACAAAACCTTGATCAAAAACACAAAACAATACATTTAGATAATAATACAAAATAAATGCAGGGGCAGGATATACCCAGTCACAGACGTCAAGATTGATTAGAAGAAACCTTTCTTCCAGGCATATTTGCCATGCCATGCGTTTCTTTTAAACCTCAGAATGGAAAATGTGGTTGTGTTTCTGGAAGGAGAATCCACCCACGAATCAACACGTCATATCCAAGCACCATAAAAACTCTGTGTGGCTTGCATTCATGTCGCTTCTTTTTTGTTTGGCCTCTCAGTCACACGTGGCAAGGCCAAACAGGGAGATGGCCATCTTTAGAAGGGCTACCCTCAGCCATAGATTTCCTAAGGCTTCCTCCTACCAGCGAGTAGAGTTTTTTTTTTTTTCCTTACCCGAGTGCTGAGCGGTTTGCATTTCGATTTTGCAGGGTGCGTGGCAGGCTGGAGAGGCCGGGTTCTCCCTCAGTGCATTTCATGCGCGGGGGGTGAACCTGTGTTTCAACTGCTTACTTTTCATTCATCCTTTTCCTATTTTTGGGGATAGGTGGCAATGAGCCACTGCAGTTGTCTTATTAACAATTCATCAATTCACTTCCTATCCGTGGCACTAGACTGCATGATGTCATCGTGTTTTCGCTAGCCAGCCAACATTGCAGATAGCTGTCAGCACCCACGGACAAGGTCTGCGGCCAAATTTATTATTATCATTAATTCGTCTGTTCAATTGCAATTTATATAATCCACATTGCGGATTCTCAGTACTGAATGTGAAATAAATGTTAATAGAAAGGCAGAGTTAACTGAATACTGGTCTATTTCTTTTTGTTTCACTGAACTACTCTACATTTTGATTGCAAATGTCTGTCGATCTTCAAATGAGTTTTTCTGTATTTGTACTATTTGTTCTGGTGTTGTAGCCACTTCACCAGAACCTCACTAAAAATGATCAGAGCATAGTAAAAGTAATTTAAGATGCCCTTCATAACGCTGTAATCGAGCACTATACTTGTTCCCTTACAACGCGTACGTCATTGGTAGCAAAATTTACACAAAATTCTGGATGTGGGATAAAAGGGAGCCATTACTATATCACTTTATAACCAGTTCTGAAGTATAGCAAGCAAGTACTGTGTATATACAGTATTGCTTGATACAAAAATACAGAACTGAATGTTGTCTGTGTTGTGTACATGCAAACAGAATAATCTATCAATATTTGTATAGAAAATCAAGATAATGGATGGTTTTATTTCTGTAACTAGCAGTGTGTGTTTTGTATAATAAATAAACATATTATTAAAAGACCTGAATTGTATTGAAGAGGAAGGGGTATTCCAGTTAGTCCAGCTGCTGAATACAATCTGTGCTTTGTATAATAAACATATTATTAAAAAACTGAATTGTATTGAAGGGGCATTCCAGTTAGTCCAGCTGCTGAATATTTGTTTAAAAAGATGAGTGAAAAACAACAATTAAAAGTGCAAACAGCAAATTACAAACAAGAGTATCTGCAGAAAGGCAAAGCATTAAACCACAGTGTGTACATCCCCTTTTCATAACCTATGACAGTAAGATATGTTATCTGTTTTGATCTGAAGTTTTTTCCAAAGATAAAATAAACAGCTTGCCTTTATTTTTTTGCAACGAAAAAAGCTATTATGACATGAGACAATAGGATTAATAAAAATAGAAATCTATAAAAACAGGTTCCATATTCTTACCAACATACAGAACAGACAATGTTTTGTTCCCTTCCCCATTAATATACTGACTAGATCATACAGTATACAATGAGTGCACTTAATACAACCCTATCTGGAAATAATGCAATTGCATTGCATGTACATCAGTCTGAGCCATTGCAGCCATTTTCCTGTGAGCCTCCAATGCAAGTTACCTGAGCTGTGCAGGGAGTCTTAAATTAGACTAGGCTCACTACTGTAAATAACTAAAAGGCTTCAGTGTTTTATATCAAAAAAAGATACATGTGTATACCAAGAGCTGGACAGGTTAACTGGTCTGCTGTGTTGAGAGTGTTGACTGGGGAAAAGGGATCCAGGGTGTGTATCACATGGTGAGAACACACCTGAAGCATGCAAAAATTCTCCTTTCAATGACCTTTGATCCCATTTACCTTCATGACGGTAACAACAATGAATTACCCAATTTTGCTATGATGTTTGTCTTCTTTTTTCAGCAGAAAAGTGGCTAAGGGGGACCAGTTGGTTGACATAAAACACCAGTATATAATAAACCATATGCAAGTAACTGTCTAAACTTCACCTGTAATGTCTGGACATAGCTGTACATCTAGCAAAACAGCAGTACAAGCCCAAAGGCTGCTTTTAAGAAGAAACTAATGGCAAGTTGTTGTTTTCACTCAAATTCAAAGACTACTGCAAAGTGTAAAACGTAATTGTTTTAGGGCCAGACATAAACTCTGAGCAGCAGAGCGAAACAGAATTGTTTCACACCAGAGTAGAACAGTTCTGTAGGGACAGATTAATTGTCAGTTTGTAGTCCTGTTAAGATCTTTATTCAAATTTTCTTCCAGGACCCGAAGAGTTACTGATTATTCCTTTCTTCCATTAATCTGAATAAACTAAAATTAGCCCAGCGAATAGAATGAAGGAAAACAAGATGAGCAAGTGCCAGAACAGAAGGCCACCAAGAAAACAGACAGTAGAGAATAATCTAAGAAAAAGGAAAAGGAGATCAATAGGGAGCTAAACTGTTCATGAAGGAGACTCAATTCACGTTAATCAGTCTAGATTATGTTAAACAGAAGAATCCAGGGAAAGGACTTGACTTAGTTTTCAAACAACATGTAAAAATGTCCAAAAACACTCTGTGCAGTACAGAATGTAATCTCTTGAAATTCTAGCACTGCGACTAAAGGCGCATTTTGTAAATCATTTCTGTTCAACCTCCAGACTTGCCCTGGTATTATATTCAACTCCAAAATGGCATCTGTTCACAGACAAGCAGCGGGTGTTGCCTAAGTGTTTGGGTTTTTTCGTGACAACGGCTCTTTGCCAAATGTTTTCTACTCTGACAGTCCAAGTTAAATAGAAACCCACAGCATATCCTCCTGCAACAAAGGCAGCATTCATTTGTGCTGAAAGAAGAAAATGCATTCCGGGGTTACTTCCTGAAAGAGCTAGGCCTCCCAAAGGAGATCCATACAATAACACATCCCACATTTAATACCTTGCTTTCTTTCTCAAAAATTACTTATTCCCTGGTTTGGCTAACTCTTCTCCTTTACACAAGGTTTGATATTTAGTGCCGTGAAGTAAATTTAATTTTTTTTCAATCTCTGCCTTAAAGCGGTAGTACCAGACAAAGCATTTCCATAAATTCTCTGCCATGCGTATGCATTCATTACATAGGCCTCAAACGTGAAGCTTTGAAGGAAGCACATGATTTAGCAAACACTTGTTGTCATTTTAAAACATGATATCTGGTACTACACTAGGTTAAAAAATCTCTGTTCACAAGCCATACTTTCAGACTGCCTTGCACTTCCTGCACTTACCCCTACACTGGCTTCTTTCCTGTCAATAAACAGCCAGTTGCTTTGACATGCTTTGACCCAGAAGACATGGCTGGGGTGAAATGAGCAAGACAAACTCCCTGGATGGCAAGGCAAGTAAACTGCCATCTTTATTTAAGCTAATGGACTGTACTACTATTTTTTTTTAATGCTGTAAAATGTGTTTCTTTAAAAACTGTACATTTGAGACCTGTATAATCAATGGAAGTGAAAAATAAGCAAGATTTTTAAAACTATTTTGTTAAACGACTAAAAGCTCTCTTACACGACAATACAAAGTCTATTTTCTTTTATCTTTTGGCAGCCACGCTGAATAGACAAATTATTATCAAACTATTATTGGCGGTGGTGGTAATCTAAACATTTTCTGTGACCTAGATAATATTGAGTTCAGGTTTAATTTGTTGTTGTTCCAACTCTTTGGTTTAATAAATGCCTAATTTGAGATGCAACAGGGGGGGGGTTGGTAATTCCCATTAAAGCATAAAACTGTTCCCTTCCATCCAGGCACTTGAGGAAAGGAGGGAATAATAGAAAAGTGGAACTTGATTTTTATATTTAATTTTGCAGCATTATGGCCTCAATAAAGAACAAAAGGCCGACTGATTCAGCTCTAGACAGAAAACAATACTGCACACTCAGTGCTACCTACGGTAGGCGATTCAAACGCAACGACAAATAAATAGAAACAACAGGCACTCAATTCACATTAGAATGGCATTCAGCCATTCAAAGTGTCACTCAGTGTCTAATCCATGCCTTTACTTAGTGTGTCAGAGATTTAACTTATTTTAAGTCAAGTAAACAAACCTCAGTCAGTGTGGGCATTTGTCAAAATGTTTGTCTTCTCATCGTTTGCTCATAACCCTTGACTAGAGAAACGCATGAACACACTTTCATCAGATACTAATAAAAGGTAAGTATAACAAAGCCGACAGTAGTTAATTAAAAAGGTATTTTTAATTCTCACTATCAGCCATTTCTTTATGGTTTATGTTTAATCTTAACCAAAACAATGTTCAGAACAATTTTAGAAGATAAGTGCTGACCTTTTCAAAAACACATTTCATTTGAAATTTAGATTTCGCAGCATGTGAAATTCAATGCAAATAATTCACAAAAAAGGTCACTGTTTTCTTATTTTATTAAAATTTCCATTTCTATGTTGTATATGAGCAGCTAAGTAAGGAAATTAAACAGCACCATGTTAAGGTTTGTTATTATTATTACTTAGTTATTTAGCAAATGCTTTTATCCAAAGCGATTTAGAGACTAGGGGGTGAACTATGCATCACAACTGCTGCTGCAGAGTCACTTACAATAGGACCTTAACTTTAAGTCACATCCGAAGTACAAAGGGTTAAATAGGTTTTCATTGACAACACGTTTAGAAAGTTTGCTTGAATTTTTGTTTACCTTACACAATGAAATGCTTTGAAAAACATTTGCTAAAAATCTAAATGCATGCATACCAGAATGGACATGTACAGAAAATAGGTTGGCAGTTTCATGATTTAAAAAAACAAATCTTGAAGAATGTTTCCTTTACTATATAACTACACAGACAGCCTAACTGTCGATTTCCATTCTTAACTACTGTTTAACTGTAAAGGCTGGTTCACACTTCAGCCTTCCAACTGCTGGGAGACTTTTTACAGCAGCCATGTGAACAGCTACAGTTGAGACACATTCCACATCCCTTGGGTCACCCAACAATCTCACAATTAGAGAGACTAGAAATTGCCCTGAGTGACGTTCAAACGATTTATGTATAAAATAGACTAAGGGTTAAAAGGACAGAAGGAGAACTCTGCAGAATGTTAACTTACTCAATGTTACACACAATACTGGACAAGCTAGTTAATATGTGTAGAACAGCAGTAAATCCATCCTACAATAACCACTTGACTGGCTTATCACATTGTGTTAGCCTCATGTTGTGCATGAGGAACAGTCAATTCTTAAACATCACTTACTCAACCTAACAGATTTTTTCATCTCTCAAAAAAAAAAAAAAAAAAAAAGGATCAGGTAAGGGAGCATAGAGGATGCATAACCAACATGTTACAATAATTTCCTTTCTTCACAACAATTATTGTTTAATGAACCACTGCACATTTATTCAGACTAGCCATGTAACTGCAGGAGTCTAGATCACAACAGAAACCAGAAGCAGCAGGGTTGCTCAAGATTAAGTGTCTGAGAATAACATTGTAGGGTCCTGAAAAGCTGGAACACAACGACAGATCCGAGAGCATATTGTTAGTTGTTTATTGAACATAGCAGAGCTCTGGAGAGACACTCACACACGTCCAATGGTGTAGTAAATTGCTCTATAGTTATGTCCTTAAGGGACTGCTTTAGACATATTTTTAGTAGCAATCAGTGGTAACTATGCAGTAAGAAATATATGATTCACCAATCAGCATTCAGCCGGCAGTTATGGTAGTAAATTCGCAATAACACTATTAGCATATTAACAGTTTGCATAAGTAACCTTGAGAACATTCTCCACAGGGGTAGCATCACTCAGTGCCGGCACTTCATCTATGTATCTTATTTAACCAGAACAGTTTTGCACACATTCCACACTTTGTAACCTTCCATTGTTCTAATACTCTTTGTACAAGTCAAATAGAAGTCAATTGCTGGTATTTTTCCATTCTCTGTTCTTAGTCTCTTCATTGCGCATGTGCTGTGAGCCAAAAAAGCAAATTGGCTCCTACAACATATTCTTTTAAGATTTAATCTAAAGCATACTACATATCCGGTCGTAATCACAAATAAAATTGCCATTTCTACTTGTAAATAACACTGAATACTTTTCACTGCAGGACATCAAGTTTAACTCCCATCTCCAGAATTCTTCAGGTTGGCCTCAGTTCAGGACCATGTATTTAATAACCCATTAAGTGCCACTGGCCTCATTTGAGGACAGGCTACTTTGTAAAAAAAAATTTTGGAGCATTTTTAACTGGCATCTGCTTGTTATTTTAATTCTCTCTAACTATACTGTTATGAAACTTAACTTACTCTAATTGTGTTAACCTCAGATGTTAAGTCTAAATGCATGCCCACAGTGATGATAAAGCTCAGTTTTCTATGTGTTGAGCTTCATACAGTAGCTGACATGAAATTTTACTGGTCTGATTACAACCACGTCTAACATGGCTTTCCTCAGAACACGACGCATCAGCCTGTAGCCAAAAAGCAGGATTTCATTTTCCGTGAAGAAATGTTGATTTAGAAATGTATCAGGTTACGTAAATACAGCTTGTGTTTTGATTTTATTCAAACACAGTCAACCTTGGTTAACTGGACACCCCATGGGGATGCCATTTAGTGTTAACTTATCCAAGGTGTCGAGTTAACGACGGGTGCACGAGATCGGGCATTAACATGCATATAAGTAACAGAACTCACACGTTCACAGTATTACAAGTTTATTTTTAGTTATATGTCCTTATGAAAATGGTTGAAAGAACTGTAGTGAATAAATCAGTTAAGCAATAAGGCACAAGAGGGTATGGGTTGAGCCGGTTACTGTCACTTCTTGGTGCGTTGTTAGGCACAAGATGCAATCGAGTGCCTGCAACCAACCAAGCCGCGACAATATCCATTGCACCATGGCCTCAAGTGCCTTATAGCATTTATAAACCAGATTTATAAATGTTTTATAAAAAAAAGAAATGAAGAATTTGTAGTTTCTAAAGATTTAACATTTTGCAGTATAACCTTCCACAACAGAAAATAGTCCATATGAACTTTTTTCTTTCAGTAAATGCATTAAAAAAATAAAATAAAAAAAACTTTAAATAACTATAAAAACCTTGCTTAACTGTGTTTCAGTTCATTCTTTTGACTTTAAATAACTAAAAAAAAAAAAAAACTTGCTTAGTTGTACATCTGTGAGGTGCCCGTCTTCCTGCATAGTCTAGGCAACGTTGTTGCTATGCAAATTCACTCCCATTGGTTCTAGCGTATACCAAGCAGCACAACAGTTTAAAGTTTAAGGTGCTTTGTTGAGATGAAATTAGTAAGCCTAAGTAATTTAAAGTCAAATTGTATTTTTTTTTTCTGACAGTCAGTCACATAAGCATTAACGGTCCAATTTGTTTTGTGGTATTAATTCACTTTTTTTTTTTTCTAGCACATCAATGCTACATTTCTGTACCTGTAAAGAGACTGAGTGCGCAGTAAAGGAGAAGAGACACGGAGGAAAGGTGGGAGTCGGATGGTTAAGACATTGCGTGCAGTAACGTAAATACTGTCGAAAAATATAAAAATATCCACAGTTAAAATTAATGAAGAGTCAGTTTCACAAAACGACAGCTGATACTAACTAAAAGGAGTAAAATAAAACGGAACATCTGACAACTGGATCCGACCGAAGTTACAGAAAATAAGTGGTATGTACTGCAAATAAAACGCCAAAACAATGTCTTGCTCAAAATAGCAAATTGATTCATAGTGCAAATAGAAACTGCAAAATATGAAGACACCTTGATGTCTTTAGTATTTTCCATGTCAGCAGGGATTCTGACAGGTCTTTGATTTTGGTGGCGCAATGATACATGATTAGCACAGATGCAGTGATTTGCCTTTGTTCCTAATCGTGACAATGAGCTGGATAATGTAACGGCTTGGAACACTGATGGACCAATCAGTATGCAGCGTTCTAACAATCTGTATACATTCAGTATACACTCGGTACAACTCCTATAGTTCGATTCAAATAAGAATTAATAAAATAACTGCTGCGTTATTTTTACTAAAACAATCCAACCACAAACTGTTAACTATATTTTAGTCATTTGCTTGTACTGTTTAATTTGACAGCTTAAACAGCAAAAGTTAACAAATGTGCATTCTATAAAATTAACTCGTGAACAAAAACAATAATAAAGTTAGTTTCACAGAAATCAAGCATTGTTGATTGTTTTGCATGCAAAAACACGCATTTTGAAAGTTCTGCTAACAAGCTTGTTATCCCAAATAGCCTGAGCTTTAAAGCCTAGAACGAGATCTGATTTTTCGCTTCTCACTCATTATGAACTGACACTGTAACAAGCTGGACTTGGTAGCTGCGAATGAATGAATGAATGATCTGTTACCAGTCAGAGGTCAGTCACGTAAAGCAAGAGTGTCGAGTTATCCACTAGGCTTTCTAATGGTATTTATCCCTCCGGTACTGGTAATAAATGTCAAGAGTAAAATGAAGCCATGATGCACAAAAAACAGAACCAAACTGTCGAATTAAGTGAAGGTGTCGAGTTATCCACCAGTCTAGTTAACCAAGGTTGTATGGAAATTAATTTGGTACTTCATGGGTTGAACAGACCACCAAGCAACAAGTTTCGAGGTAAATGTTTTCATTAAACACATACCTTTCCAGAATGGCACTAATTATCCCTTTAATTAACCAGAATTTAATGTGTTGATTCCTTACTTATTCTTCCAATCAGTTTAGCTGGAGTGGCTACACAGACACCTGGAGGTTTAGAACTGAGCTGCAGGTTAGTCCTGTCATTTCAATTCTCCCGTGAATTTTGCAGACCCTAGTTATAAGCTATTCTCGACCGAATAAATAGCAAACTATCAATACGTCCCAATTAGAAAACACGTACTGGAATATCAAATGCAAAGAGTCAACTGATTGCTCTGTCCATTGCAAAACCCACCACCTACTGATTAAAAAGCCGAAGTCTCAAATAGGCTCACTCTAAACCCATTTAACTTAAGATGGCATTTTGAATTTATTATGGTGCTAATGTGTTAGCACTCACAGCTTGTTATAACACCACTTGTAATGGGCTAGGGGCAAGATAATACAGCAAGTCACCACATTGGAATCATGTGACAGGACATCATGTGTGCATTCTCTGACTCTTACATTACTTTTTCTGTTGGAAGATCTTCTGTTGTTTCGATGAAGGTTTTCAACAAACAGCCACATGATTTACCAGCAGGCTGTTTACACAACCACAGTGGCGCCAGCTTGTTGTTGCTCTTGAATTCAATTCCACATTTTCCTTTTATAAAATATAAATATCTTTGTCCACTAAAATGTCAGTAATTATCTTGTTTTAAAGTTTTGAAAGCAGTAATGTGTTAACTCTTCAGACAGTATCTAGTCACCCTACTTTAGATTGATGACATACAGTATGTTACTATATATTCCAAAGGTGTAGCCTGACAGTTATATGCAATTAACCGGAGAGCAATTATCAGTACATTATATGTGCAGTCTCATAAGAAATGTGCTTAATAATGGATATAAAGTACATTACAAAACAACTTCACCTTTTTTGAAAATTACTACATAAAATATGGGAAGGTCACTAACTTATCACCAATATCAAGTAAATAAATTAACACAAATCATAAAAAAATACTTCTATAATAATCATCTATAGTATGTTTAATTCTCCTGAACTATACTTGGGTATAGTACTGTTTTAAAGCATTTCTATTAATTTGTGTATGCAGGGATGTAAAATTATGCAGTGGTCATTAACACAAAGTGGTGCGCACAAGGCCAGATTCACTGATCATTTCTCCAGTGTTGTGTTTGAACCAGTTTGTATTCATTAAGTGAAAAATGCAGGTTTTGTTTCAAGCTTAGCACTGTGGATCAATGTTGCTGAAACTATCCCACCCAAAGATGCAAACAAAGGCCTACTGAAGTTAAATGTGGAATGAGCTTACCTTCCCTTTGCTGTCTTTCCTTCCCGTTCACCTGGGTTTTAATTGTACTTTCCTGTCTACGAACAATCTTTAAGCAGAGTTGCTCTACGCCTCGTTATTTCATTAGCTTTATGCTCCTGCTAATCTGTTTTACTCTTTAGCGTGCGTCAGTGTGTGTGAAGCTGTCTTCCTTTGCCTCCTCTTCTATCCTCCCAATTTCTCTTGCTGCTACTTCAACTTTCTAAAGATTGTTCTGTACTTTATTTTATTTTATTTTTAATTAAGGGTGGGATATTACAACAGCATCAATCTTGTTAAAAGTTACTTTTCCTTGGAAGCTGCCAGTTCATACAATCTTATAGGTTACATTTTAAGGTCTTGCTGCGTACAGTAGGCTATGAGTTTTGGCTGATAGTTTCATGTGATCATAAAGCATTTCCACTCAGAACTTGTAATAAATAATGCACACTATGACAGCTGTCATGTAGAGGTTCTACAGTGGAAGTGCAATCCTAAAACAGACTGAAAATAAACGGAAGGTGGAAATGTTGCTGATCTTCAAAAATATCTTTACTCGGCTCTAAACTCCAAATATGAGGTAGACCTACTTGGTAGTCTGGTGCTTATTGTCCCATATCAAATTATTATTGCTTGTGAGTTTGTTTACCACTTCAGTTTTGCATACTTATGTTACAACATTTTTTGTAGACTATCAATGTTGTTAGCCCCATGACCCATATAGGTCAATATTGTAGCACTTCCTGTCTGACCACAATTACTTCAATACTTGTCAGAGGGCACATTTATATCATGTTAATTCAACACATTGAAATACACCAACTTAGATATTTTGGTTATATCCAGAACCTCCACCTTCAAGGTAAATTAATATCTGGTAAACTCACATTTCCATATGAGATAAGAACAGCAGCATTTTGATATTCTGGTCAGAAACACTCTTAGAAGGCTGGGTATATTTTTCAATCTACACAATTTTGAAAGCAGATGTGAAAATGTGAACCTCTCTCAATGGCAATGCAAGTTCTCGTGGTCTGTCAGTCCACTTCAACAAAGCGTCTCTTTCCCACTTTAAACGATGTTGCACCTCCCACGTATTGTTGCAAGATGATTCAACTCTCGATTGGTTTTCACATCACAGAAGAAAACCAGTACCGCCGGTATGTTTCTGGAAATGACAACAGCTACGCCCAGTAATTAAGCGGTGCAATCATTCAAGGGGGCTCCTTGCACTTCACGTATCCTCAGATCAAGCTCGGTCATTATAAGAATTTGATCAGGTAGTCCAATGTAAATTATTTTAAATAGGTCATAATCATGTAATATTGCAATCATCGCTGTTAACAATCGTATGCAGGGATTTTTTTTAAACGAATTACTTTACGATAGGTTTGCAAACACACAACAGAATGTTTTGTTGCTCATTTTCTGTATGGGATTTTCATGGAGGAACAGTAAACACCACTGACTGCCCAAATGGCCTGGAACAGAGCAGGTTACAGTATAAATACTACTAGAAGTGCCCCCTTTGCTCTTTAGAGATCGCCAACATAATATTTCCTTAGAATTGCAATCTTGCATAATGCAGAACCGGTCGGCTAACAACAAAAACACACCATGCAATTACTTAAATGAGGCCTGCATTCAAAACCGAGTCCCCATTTTAAACTCCCCTTTATTACCTTCTCTGTATTTCTTGCGGAGTTTCCTATGCACACTCTTCACAACCCCAGATAATTTCTCCTGTTCCAGTTTCTTATTTTGGCCCTGTCCCGGTTCGGTAACTCTCTCCCCAACCCACATATTGCTAAAGGGATCCATTAGTACTTGACACCGCTCCTCCCCTAGTCTCCGGCACACAAGCTAGCAAACCAACAAAGCGCAATCTGATTGCCTGTCTCTGGGGTACGCGGCGAGATTGACAGGGAGATAACCAATCTAAGGGAAGTGGAACTGAAAACAGTGATCTGGGTTATGGGTTTTTGTTTTGACTTTCTCGGAACCGCTTAGCACGTAATTGACTAACAAATCATAAAGGTCTGATGCAACGCTTTAGTGTATTGCCATATACACGTTGCACTCATCAGGCAGTGTTTGAGTTTAAAATGAAGTTTTTAAGTTTGTTTTTTTTTTTCCTATTCCACCAGTATTAAGTTTAAGGCTTCAGCAAATATTAGATTTGTTTGTTCTTTTTAAAAGTGCATGTTATGGATGATAATGTTTAGCAGGAAGTATTGGCACATTTTTTTTTTTTTTTTTTTAACTCCTTTTTAATTAGGATAATCATATATTTATTTTTATATAGCACCTTTCATGGTGGACTACCAACACAAAGTGCTTTTCAGAGGTAGGCTGTGAGCTGTGCATTATATGCAGAGTCACTTACAAGAGGACATTGATTTAACATCTCATCCAGGATGGAGCACAAGGAGGTCAAGTGACTTGCTCAGGGTCACACAGTGAGTCAGGGTTTTGAACTGGTGACCTAATTACAAGCCCTGGACTTTAACCACACTGCTTACAAAACAATAGCTGTGTGTTTAGAATATGTAAAACAATATTATTTGAGAAAATCTATCCAAAATCTTTTAACAATATAGGAAGAGAAGGATATTCATGTGATTGAATTCATCTCCTTGTTCAAAAACATGAGGAAAAAAGTAATTTCCCCCAATTTATCCCTGCAATCCATCTACTTACATCTATTGTTTTGGTAACGTTTCTTTAAATTATTAACATGAGATTATGTGGCTTTTCTTAACCTCTGGACTGTTTATCTTGACGTGAATATTGTATGCTTTGTGTGATGCATTTAGTACAGTACGGACCATGACTGCTGTGCTACTCTACCTGCTCACATACCCTGGGACTGGACACCAAACTTCCTGGGAAGCAGTTTGCACCATTAAACTTCAACACATCTATTCCAGCACACTTTAGACGATCAGAAAACAAACCATTACATCTGCCTTGGCAGGCAGATTTCCAGTACAAATTCACCTTGGTTCACTGCTGGTTGGCAGTGTACACGTGCAAGTTTCACTCTCACCACCTATTTTAGAAATGGTTGGCCAACCAAGGATGAGGGAGAGCAACTAGTTATTCTGCTGGGATGATGTCTGCCTTGCAAGTGCACTGTTGTTACAATTACTTGCACATGTTTTTCCATACTGTGGGTACTGAATTGTTTCCAGGTTTTACAAAAAACTAACAGTATATTTTTTAATAGGTATTCACAGAAAATTTGTCTCATAAACCAAGAAATCCATGATTACCTTTTGTAGATACTGTACATGATTCAGTTTTGGTGCAGTAAGAGGCTGTATGTCTAACATACTGAAGTAGTAACACAGTTTAATTTCAAATAGATGATGCCCCTTAATGTTTATGAGTTTCACCTGCCTCATGCACTTCACTCTTTTATCTCTTTTTTAAACCTTTTTGAATCTGTTAGTGTTATTAATTGATGTGGAAATGCGTGTAATGTACCCATTAGATTCTGCTCTGCTGCTTCAATCTGTAAAGTCCCAAAGGACTTTTGGAAATGAGACAGCTTCAACTCAATGACTTTCTCCTAAGATGGTGGTTGTATTTTTGTTACGTTTTTATTAAGGCTCCAATGTATTCGGTCGTCTTGTAGTTTAGGTCAGATTAAATTGTCATTGGACTGGCTGATCTTTGAAACAGGTTTACAACAGTGTCTAACATTGAGGCCTATTTATAAAACATATTTACACAGCCTGTTTTGTAAGCAGGTTTAACAGGTGTTACATGTGTGGGTCGTGAATAATAATAAGTCAGACACAGTGCAGTTGGGTGTTGACACGCCACACAGGTGTGCAGATTTAATAGCACACATGTGCTTTCACTAGGGTACCAAAACAAAGCTAAAAATTAAAGTTTGCCACACAAGGTGTGAGAGCGCTACTCTCACTAAAAGAGACGTCCTGCTCCAGGAACCTACTATATTACGAAACCCTATCTCTACTAGTTGGGATCAACATTCCCTAAACTAACTGCTGTTGCTCCAGAAGTCCCGGCCTCCCCGCGACTCCCAAGTCTTTATGACAGTCCTGGCTGGGCAGAGCCTTGACAGGCACCGTCTTGTAGTTGAAGGGTTCTGTAGGAGTTATAATAAACAGCTAGGGCGGATACACGACAGATTGAAAATCTTAAACAAGCAACAGGAAAAGAACCTTTAATGTTAAAAGTTGTGATTTATTTATTTTTGTTTTTGTTAACGCATTTGTTTATGGGCATGTTTTATAATATTGGATAGAGGAATCCCAGCTGTATGTTTATGTTGCAGCGTGAGCCAATATTTTCTCTGCTTTTTTGAAATCCAGCCATGACAGTAAGGCAGAGAAGTGCCAGCTAACAGTTGTGTTTCTGGAAGATTGGTTTCCAGTGACAGCAGCCAGGTCATATCTTAGTGGTGAACTGGGTTTGTATTGCAGTATGTTCTTTTTCTGTCTAGAGATATTCATAATTAAGGAACGCAATTGAAAGTTTGATGTATTTTTTGCCAAGTTAATTTTCAGTTTCAAGGTGACCACTATTTGTATATAAAGCAATTTCTGTATATGAAAATTAAGAGAAAATGTGGTTAATACTATACATTGCTCATGTTGGCTACTTTAAAAAACATATGAATATTCATACCAGAGAAGCTTTATTTATAACACAATCATGTTGGTACGAGGTAGAAATGTAAATATGAGCTAGCAGAGGCCAATGTGCTAACATTTTCAATTAATGACACTATTAACACATTGAAATAAATAGGTTGGTATCCATGACTACTGTAGTTTTATCAATCTCTTCCAAGGCCTCTGCTGATTGAGACTATTAGTACAGTTTTAGAGGATGTATAAGCCACTAAGCAGTCATGACGTGGGTATGCATATAGGTACATTTCATAGACACATTTACAAAGAACTTTCATTAAAAAGAAATGTGTTCCTTTAAGGTTTAGAACTACTCTATATTAATGTGAAAAAAGGGGGTCCTATTTACAAAGTATTACAGAATGATTTTTAAAAAGCTGTTTTATGAATACAACCAATGTAAGCATTTAGGCTAATGCAGTTACAGAATTATTATTACCGTAATAACTACAGAAAGAGTGTGCTCAATTTTGTTATGTTAGCGACTCATTTTAATGTACTGTTAATACAATTCCATATCAGAAAGAAAACATCAAGATTGGGACACAAAAGACTAACCATTACATGCTGTATATGAGGATTATATCTGTTCTGCAAGACATTTGCTAATGAGTGCTGGCCACATATCAGGGATGAGTTAGTGAGTGTCTGTGAGTGATGTAACTGGCGGACTTCCCATTTATAGTGGTGCAACAGTGTACACATGTGGCATTAAACCCACCCCCCATGCATGGAATTGATTTGCTCAACAGGACTCGTGTTCATGCCATCAACGTGCATGTTGTGTTTGATACCCACTGAGTATGGCCTCTGCTAGGTACCTTATTAGACTCCTGTATGCTAGTAAGTCTTACATTATAAATCAGAGCAAGCAGCTTGCCAAAACTTATCCCAGTAGCAGCTCAATCATCTCAGCAAGTTATTTCTTGTGATGTGTTACTTTACTTCAGTATCCCCTGACACATGTGGCTTGCTCTGCCGCGTTGAGAAACTTAAGCAGCTTATTTCCTCTCCAAATTATCTGCGGCCACATACGAACACATTTTAAAGCAGCTCATTATTTTTTGTAAAAAAAAAAAAAAAAAATGTTTTTCTAGTTTTTTTTGTTTTTTTTACTTAATTCGATGGCTGCAAGATCACCCACTTACCAATCTGGATGACAGAGGATCAATGATCAACCTCCATTCCTGCTGTCAAGTCAATAGTCTCTTTTTGCCCTCAGAACCAAAGCAAAAGTCTGGACTCGCTGGGAGTGTCATGGAATCACAAAGAGGAGAACCACCCCTGTTATATATCCCTGTCAATGCAGGCCAATACAGCAGGCTTCAGTTTTAAGTAAAATGTTGTTGTAAACCTCAATTAAAATATGCAATTTGGGTTGATTTCTTCACTAGGAAGTGCTATAAATCATGACAGACCAGGGTAAGATTTGTTGGCACACGCTAGTTTTCCTGTAGCAAAACCAGTAAATCAGTCCTAAACTTGACTGCTGTACAGTTAGTGGCTATTTGAAATTGGCCAATGTGGAGGACTGAATGAAGGTGGGATGCAGTTCTTTATGATGCCTGTAAGGCCTGCCTGAGCAAAGCAGCAATATCTAAGAAGAGTGACAAGAAATATTTGTACAGATAAAAGGAACTGAAAGTCTGCAGTGTTATCAATTGTATTAAATAAGTGAAAAAAAAAACATTCAAACCTGATAAATGTATTGATAAAATGACAGCCTCTGTGTTTATCAGTTGTATCACAGTCTCTGTGGTCGATCAATAGTCCAACAATAATATATTTAAGGACTGAATGCAACAGATATGAACCAGCGTCATGGACTATCACACTTTCCATCTTTAAACAAGAAAGATAAAGCGACACAGGGGTGTCTCTTTTTCATGCCTCTGAAAGGCAGTGGTTTGCTTGTATCGTCGGCATTATGAGAAAGCTCCTGGTCTTCTGCGTTCTAGTTTCAGTTTATGTTGCAAGAACAGCTGTCATAACTGGGGTAAGTAAATACTAATCAGATTGTGTTGACTTTGCTTTTCTACAGGACTAAGGGGTGTTTGGGTTTCTGATTTGAAAAGAAATAACACTTCCAGTTTTAGTTTTGTTTTCAGAAAATTAACTTAGAAAACCAAATATTTCTTTTTTAAAATGACATATTTTTTATGATATTTTCTATGCTATCTGCATGCACTAATTAAATGCTTGTAATTTGTAAACAAATATTTCAATGTGGAAAATGCACTAATACACTATTGTGTGTACTGCCATTAAGCAGATCTAAATTGGTGTAAAGCTTTTTGTTTTTCTTTAGGTTAGAATTAACTAAAATCTTAGCGATCAAAATCCAATAAGTAACATATGTGTAATTTGGATGATCCAAAAGGGGGAAAGTGATATAATATATGGTAATAAAGTGATATCCCCTTAAACTCACTACATTGTGCCTCTACAGATTATTGTGCATTCATTGTTGTGGATGCTGTTGTCCTTTAGAGATGTAGCCTGTAGTAGCTTCCTTGATGAGCAGATGTCAGAAATGGGAGCTTGATGTTTTGGGTGAATAACGTTTTTTCACTAATGTAACATAGATTTTATTTAAATACTGCAGTCATGTAGCACAGTACTGCATTAATGATACTAGTGACCATTAGTTAAGTGATGGGAAAAGTGTGACACTCAAATACAGTAGTTAACACAAGAAAACTTAGACTTAAAATGATAAGAAATCTTTAAACGTATGTTATACAAAAAACTGTATGTATTGTCTCATACAGTGCATTTGTTCAATTCAAGTGACACCCAGGGGCACCAGAACAATATGTCATTAGAGCTGTGCTTTTGGCATTTACTTTTTCTGGAAAACAATACATTGTGGGTAAAATTGGTATTTCAGCATTTAATTTATAGCAAACAATCTTTAAAGCACGATAAATAATAAACCAGTTGATTGTCACTTCCAAACAGCACACCACACAGCAGCTAACCCTGATACAATATTGTCTGTGCAGCTGCTGCTTCAGCCTGGAGAAATAAACATTTTATTTATAATGATGTAAAGTTAATCAAATATCTCAATAATCTCAAAGTAACTACTCAAGGTTATGCTCTCAAGTTAATTTACAAAAGTAATAGCATTCCAAAATACAATACCAGGCAAATTCTGTCAACTAATGGGACTCCTAATGGGAAATTAAAAGCACTCCCAGTTTTTTGTTTAGGTAAATTGCTGTTTTAATGAATACACCCTGGATCCAATAAGTAATTGTTCACTTCCACAACTCAAACAATGTACAAACTGAATAATACTTGCCCAAAATGATGACATGGGCCAAACTCTAGACACATTAAAATGCATGAAATAAATAAATAGATAACGAAGCAGATACATACAGCACATACATACATACATACATGGTCAAACTAAGTTAGACAAACTAATCAGATTGTGCCTTCATCCCTGTAATGCAAAGAAATCTTATGATACTTTATCAAGCTTTTAAAAAGCGAAACAGAAGGAAAGCAAAACATTGAAAAGGTCAATACATTTCTAAAACGTGAGCTTGTTAAAATAACAATAAAGGCGATGCTTACTTGTTTCCAGTCCTGAATTAAACCCTGATTATTAGGTATTACTGTACTGTAGCGTCTTCCCGTGTAGCAGATAGTAATGACTTCTAATCAGGGTTCTACTGCTTAATACATTTCGATTATGGTCGGTAACACTTTAAAGTAACTGCCACAGATTCATTAAGGAATTCCAAATGCATACCACAGGAAGAACATCTAAATATCATGCACATCCTATGAGTTCTGACCCTTACTAATTCATGTGGGTTAAAGTATCTGTATTCATTCCAAATTATGTTGATCACATGCATAAGGCATACATTCATGTATGAATTAACGTTTCTCACAATCCCCTTGTGGGCGGATAACAGGGTATGAATTAGTGAAGAATAAACAGTGAATTAATAAGGAACAAATGGAAGGGAAAGGGGAACCTAAATATTTTTAAATCATGATGAATTAACAGAGTTTAGAACTCAGAGGAAGTGCATGAGATATTCAGCTGTTATTCTTGGGGCACTCAGCCGTAATTCCTTTATGAATTTGCAGCCATAATAACACTAAATTACAAAGCAAAATACAAGAATATTATAAGAAATAACACTTTATGAACTACTGAATCTTTAAATCAACCTGAATTTATTGTAACTAGCTTTGTGACATTTAGATGTTGTTTTTCCTTTAATAATAAATACTGCAAAGTGTACAAAGGCACAAAGGCACAAAGGCTTTAATAATCATGACAGAACATATCTTCAGTAATGATAATGCACATACAGGCATTGTGGGACTGCTGTGTGTAGTCCCAGAGTCGATGCTATGAAGTAATATTAACTATTCATCATGTCCTTGGTAATTCATTCACTGAGACAAGTACATGTGTTATAAATATGTGCAGCCTTGTTCCTTATTGGTTGAACTGTATAAGGTACACAGTGCTTAACTTCTTTGTTAACTTGTGTGCTCTGTATATAAAAATAATTTAATTTAAAAACCATTAGACTTAACAACCAGGTACTGCCCATAAGATGATTAATGGTGTTTTGGCACGATATATTGTTTCCAAAGTGAGAAATAAAGTCTGGATAATTTTTTGTAAAATACAGTACTTGGTTACTGTTTCTTTAATTCTTGGTAGCTCATCATGAGATCTCATCATGAAAACCTCACACACAATGATTTAAGTATAGGAAGAGAACATAGTTATTTATACTAAAAGCTAAGGAAATATAATTGCTAGATTCATTGACACATTTCATTATACCGGTAAGACCCTCTACACCAGCGAATTACCAGAATTACAAACCGAATTACATAAATACAATTGGCCCTGGACAATAATTACTGACCAAAGTAGTTCATAATCTCTGGTAAATTCCTTGAAGTAACACATCACTAATGTATTTCCAAGGCTTATTGTATCATTGATTGTTATGCCTCTGCACCTCTTTCATTCTAGGTGTGTGAAGAGGATGCTCAGTGCTCTAGGGGCTGGTGCTGTGCTGGAAGCCTGTGGATCCGAGGTCTCCAGCTCTGCACCCCATTTGGTCAGCATGGAGATGAGTGTCGCCCATACTTCCCCAAGGTAAGTTCGAACAGTGTCCAGCATTTCCTTGTGTGATGTAGAGCTAAACAATATTTTTTTTTTTAAATAAAATAAAATACATTAAAATTTTTATTTATCTAATGACAAAGGGTTTGGGGGCTATTTTTGTTGTTTCATTTTTTTAGTATTGCAGATTTTATTTTAGAATACTGCTACAATAATTAAAAGTACAAACAAGACGTTTCTTATATCAGAATAGCATACACTGCTACTATTATTAATTAATTAACATGTGGACAAAACATCCATGTTTTAGCAATGCTTATTCCAGTATTAATGAAATGCAGGTGTGGATTGTCAACCATACATATCAAAATAACGAACACAAAATACTTAAAAAGAAGGACAATTAAATGTTGCCCTTCTAAAGATGTTTTCCATTACAAAAAAATGCTTCAAATTAAATTGTCTATAAAATGTATCATTATATTTGCCTAATTATCAGTCCTCATACAGTACCTGAGATACAGATACTAAAAAACCAAAAGAAACAGAAAAAAAAAAGTTATATCCCTTTCCTGGTTTAATGTTATTGTGCTTTCAAAAAATGGTCTGGCTCATTGCAAACAAATGACAAAGTATGCTGCAACATCCACGTACATGCTTCCAAATGTGTGCACGATCAGAGCAGCTTGTCACAATCCGTTTCGGAAATGGCACTGATCTGTGGCCTATGAGGAACAAGTTCAAATGCACTATTGGCTGAGGCATATATGGTTTTCAGTCATCCTTTTTCCCTACCCACATGACTGTGTAGGTAAGTATTGTGCAAATGTACGACTCAGCCCACAATTACAAATCCTGTAAAAAACAGAAACATTTGTGATAGCTTTAAAAAAGTAAAGGGTTAAAAATGACCAACCTTAGCAGTAGTATCTCTGAGAAATACACATGTTTATAGAATATACCAAAATCCAGACTATGATTGTGCGATGCTTTTTAAACAGTCACTGTAACAAACATTTTTTTAACTTTATCTCCGATATAAAAACTGTGAAAAAATAAAGCAATATGTAACTGTAAAGAGAAGCATGTTTAGTGTAATTTAATTCAGACTGGCATCCTTTTTTTTTTTTACCCACTGAGAGGATTTGCAGTTGAGCAGAAGAAATTTGTTAGGATCAACTGTGGGTAGCAAAAGCCAAATATGGAACAATGCCAAAATGCTAATGAATTTGAAAAATGTAATCCATATGCTTCTGTCTCTGACATGAGCTAAATATAATGATATAAGGCATGGCCCATTCTCTAATATCATTGTTACCATTTTATAATGAGCACCAAGCTTGTGATTGAGACTGAGCGGCAGAACATATACCAGGGATGCATTTGAATAACAAATTGCAGATAATTTGAAATAGTTATCTATATGTACATGGTCATTTCTTTTGAATATACAGTTGTTAAGAATAGTGTTCTCTGTTGTTGGGAACACATGCTACATATGTATGTAGTTTGTCCAGTTTGGGTACTACTGGTACACTTACCTACCTTACAGTAAGGTAACTGGAATAGTTTAAAACCATCACATTAAATGTAAACTGAAAGCAGAATAATTGATTAAATAAGGTCCTGAGGCAATGTATACCTACATGGAATGCTTAAGTAGATGTTCATATATGAATTAATACTGTATAATTGTTTATTGTTTTATTTTTACCTTGCAGATGCTATGTCTTAGAAAATGGCACTACAACCCTGTTTGTCCATGCTTACCAAAACACACATGCATGAGATGGAAAGAAGGAACATATCGCTGTACAGAGGACGCTAAAAGAATGAAGTCAAGTTTCAGAAGAATGTAAAATGGGTTTTCTTCACAGTACCTTCCGCAATAGCGACAGCAGCCGGATACTTTACTGTTGCGACAATTAAGTGACCTAACAGAATGAATAAAAACTAAAAGAAAGCTACTATGAAGATGTGACAATACTAAAATAAATAAAAACACGTGGTGTGTGTGTGTGTGTGCATAAAGACACATTTTTTTTGTACTACATACTGTCAGTATGTAGTATGAGGCTTATTAGTTCATTATTCACATTGAGATTGTTATTTATTACCTTTTCTTCCAACATATTAGTAACAGCTTGTGGAAGGGGTGTGGGTAATTCACTGACCAGGAGACAGACAGGTGTAATTGAAAACACCACACAGGTGCCCAGTTTTATTTCAGGGGCGCGTTGGGTTTCTTTAGCCCGCAGAGGGCGATGTTGGTCCGTGGTCTGCTTACCAACTATGGTAAACAGAACCACGGGAATACCAAGCAATGGTAAACATTCCAGGCGCACTCGCAGGTGCTTCAAAACAATACTGCAAAAATCGAAGGCACAAAGAAACAGGGAAAACAAAATAGTAACAAAACTACAAAGAAAAGGTGCTGCACTTTGCAGCAATATCCCGGTCGCCGCTGCCTGTGCGACCCGGATCACCGTCCTACGCTGCCGGCTACCTAGCCTGCTCAGCTATACTTATTCAGGGATCTGCCCAAGGGTTCCCCTCCCTCACTGTCTCGCTCTGAACCTCCGTTCCGTTCGGTCGTGGACCAGCGTTTCCGCGCACTCTACGCGTTTAAAAGGGCAGATCTGAGGAAACAACAGAGCGTTAATTTATAGGGCTAACAATCTCCCAAGACACGCCTCTCAGCCATTCAGAGAGGGGGAAAGTCCACACACCCACTTTCCCACCTCCCCATGTCACTGCCATGACTCACAGGCGGTTGTTGGACGACTGCCGCCCTTTTTCTGCAGCCCGTGAATGCGCCAGCAGAGTCAGCACAGATCTCTCCCTGTTACACAGCTCTATTGCCTTTGCAGTATATTTTAATGATATGAATAGTGGGGACTTGCATATTGAAGCCTACATCAACCTACCTTGAGTTTTTTCAACAGGGGTGATTTTATTTATTTTCAGTCATGTAAAACAAAAATAAATAAAGTGGGTCCAATAATTAAAAAGCGATCCCCACTGAGGTCAAGGCATAAGATTTTTTAAATGCAATCTAATAAAAATGTATCATTACATTGTTAAACTGTATTCATTAAAATTAAGTTGTTTTAAGTTGTAAACTTTACATATAGGATAAACACAATTAGTCAAATAACATGCCTAAAAGCTCATAAATATTTCAGACACTCGCTGCTCATTAAAACCTTACTTTCTGGGCGGTGATCTGATCCTATGGGGTCGATCTGATCGATTCAGGGTAATCCACAGTGCTGTAAAATGCTCTAAAGAAAATCCAGCTCTGGCTTATCTCCCCGGACTATAGGCTGATCCAATCATTCTGTATTTATTTTTTATTAATCTTGTGTATAATGTTGAAAATTATTATTACATCGCAGTAGACCAGTGGCCTCTATTCATCAATTTTTATTCAAGGTTGAGTCATCTATAATAAAGATAAACCAGACCAATGATTCTTAAAGTAAAACTTTGTTAATGCAGACCTCAAGGGACAGATCATTATCTTATTTTATGAGTTTCACTACGACCTTTATAATTTTTGCATATTTTAGTATGCCTATTAAGATGTAATAAATGTATATTCAGCTGTGGTACAATAATATGTGATACATTTAATATATATATATATATATATATATATATATATATATATATATATATATATATATATATATATATATATATAAGATTTGGTCAAAGAAGCATATCTTAACATAACTATTATTGTTTAAGCACTGGGTATCTATACGCATGTAAGGACATGTCTATATGTAATAAAACATTTCAGTGCTCACAGTACAGTACTTATCACACAATAGAATTTTCTGATTATTTGTATTTGTTTTTTTTTAAACAGAACCACTTCACATGCTATTCCTGTAGACATGAATAAAGGAAAGCTACAATAGATATTATGAAGTGTAGGCACATGCAAAGAATGTACAGGCTTCCCTACTGGAGCAAGGTGGCAGTGACTTTGTTGTGATCACTATAAAGATAATAAACTTGTACCAGGTAATTCCCCTTTATGCAATTTCTGATATATTATGACCCAGCTAGCTGATCAAAGATGTCCTTGTGAGATAAATTATCCCAATTATTATGAATGTTATCCCTGTTTATTCCAGAGCACAGGGGCAGAGCATTAATCAAGTTCGAAGGATGCTCCCAGCTGGATTCAGTTAGTTAAAGCAACTCTATGCAACGTTAAAAACAATTTGAAAGATGCAATTGCAATTTTCTCAGCTGAAAAACAAGTGTGCTTGGTGCAAAGCATCTCCACAAAGAACAATATAGAAATATGTCTATTTTATATCTGAGATCCATGTTATACACATGTGGGTGTTTATCCCAACTTCCAAATTTTACTGTTTTGGGGCTTGCTTTGGTGTTGTTCAATACTGATCAATATGTTTTACTTTAAAGTGTTATTATTTACCTTTAATTTGAATACCGTATTACTTCAATTTGGCGGTGCCCTCATATTAAAGACGCCCTCGTATTGACGCCAGTCATATATCAGCTTTATAATAGAGGCTGCCCTCGAATAAACGCCGCTATCAATAAAGAAACATTAAGGAATTGTTTCTCCCCTATTAAACAAAAAACACACAGTAAACGAATAAACATGTAACACTAACTATGTACATATAACGCCCCCGAAGAGACGAGAGCCTCAATCTAGCACGTAAATTACAAACTAATGTACACACACATAGTAAGCGCATTTTATTTTATGGTAGTACAGTTCTGAAAGAAAATGCAAGATAAACTACGTACAGAACAGCAGTCCTTAAATTCTTATAGGTGGTTTTGCTGATTTGTTTTTAGTTCAATTGTAATTCCCGTTCTCAGTCCCGTACAAACAAAAACAATGTGCTTACTATGAGAAGACTTCGTTTCGGTTTCTCTTGCAGAGAAATTACAAACAAGCAAGTTACAGTGAGAAAACTAACCGAGTAGGATATATTACAGTTTTTTTTTTACATAAATCAAAATGATATTATGAAGTCATTTTTGGTGTACAAAAACATCTACGTTACACTTCTGGATTTAACTGTATTATTAATAAGGGCGCCCTCTTTTAAGCTCCGCAGTCATTTTGATCAATTTAAAATAAACGCAGCGGCGCCAAATTTTAGTAATACGGTAATTTTGTTTTTATATAGAGCACACCACCATCTAGTGTTAATCAGTACACTTCACTTAAAGCGGAAGTTAAATACTTATTTTTTCTCATCACTTCTTATGTATATCTATTTTCATGCTGACAGATTAAGGGACATTGGTGGTTTTCATATTATATCGTAACATGTAATTCTGTGGAAAAGATGGGGCCTACAAAAATGTAGGGTGTATCATAGGGATAACTAAAAGAAAGAAACGGTCTGCATTGCTGGAAGATGGAACCAAGGCGGAATTAATGTTTCACCTGCCAGTAGAACTATACAAAGAATGCACTGGCAATATTTTGTCAACAGCGAGTTGGTTGTTCAAGCAACTTTACTAAGGGAACTATTTCTATACATTTTCATTAATAATCCAATGTGATAAGTCACTGAAACATTTCTGATTGAGAAGCTATGTACTGCACTACAGGGCTTAACAACTGATCATATCTTTCATTCAGCTCCCTAGTGTAGCTCTGACTTAGAGGAAAAATAATGTATCCCATAAAGGCTGTTAATGGGTTTGAAAAGAAAAAAAAAGTACAGTGTACTGTCAACATGTAGCAAAACTGCTACGGTTAGCAAAGATATACAGGGTGATGTCTTTGTTTAATCTGGAAAAAAAAATTGCAAACTGCTACACCACCTACCTTCATAAAAAATCCAAAACAGTGACGGTTTTATTATATAATCTGCATATCCCTTTGTTATCATGTCTATACCCTTAAACAGAAGTGACTTACAGATCTATGCCACTAGACAGGTAATTATGATGAACTACATAACTTTGTGCTGGAGATGATACAATTTATCAATCTTACTTTGCATCGGTCATTCATTTAAACTTCTAGTATTGACTGACAGCAAATAACACATCTTTCAAATCTGTGTATTTACAGCTTCATAGAATGCGTTCTGGAGCAGGAAGAAAAATGAAAAACATATTTGCAAAATGTAAAATTTTATTTCCAAAATGTAAGCAACAGATTACACAGGTAACTTTTGGCAAATGCAATCATAAACTTAAATATACCCACATGTATGAATCTCTGAGAATGAAAGACTTTTACTGTTTCTATAGGACCTCTAAAATGCTAAAAATGATAATGCTAAATATTAATTTCTCACAAGTTAAAATGTAAATAATTCAAAACAATCAGTAGAGAAAATGTGCAGAAAGTATAAACAAGACAGTATTCCTTTGATACAATACATATTTTACAAATTGTGCAAGATTTCATACTAAGGCTCTGGTCTCAACGTGACAACTGTCCAAAATATATAATACACGCACATAAGCTCCTTATGGTTTTGGGTGGGGAGCAGACTTTTACAAAAATGAGGTCACTGATTTGTGTGCACTGACTGTGCAGATTCAGATACACCAGGGACATATTTCACACCTTTCAGAATTAACCCTAACTAGATAACAGATAGTATTCATTTACTGTACGGAAACAATACCTCCACAAGAATCAGACAATGACGCAATCTACATTGGTTCCTATTGAGAGTGATGAGTGTCTTATCAACTGCTATCTGGTGGCTTGCTCAGAAAAAGGGATTTGCTAAGTTGTAACCCATATTTATGCTTTTTTTTTTTTACTGTTGAAATTATAAAGAAAATAATATCATGTCAGTCAGTAGGGAAATATTAATATGAGTAACAAACGGCCATCAACAAGTCTGAATATAACTTTAAAGCACAATACCCCCCCCCCCCCCCCGCCCAATAAAAAGAACACACTTACATTTAATTCAAATGCCTCTTGTGTTGGTGCAGTCCAACACTGATGTCGGCCACACTGATAAACCTTGTTTTACTATAATAATACAGCAAATGAAACGAAAGCTCTGTTGTAACATAAAGTATTGTTTTGTTTAGGCAAACCAAAGATATCCTTACAATGCAATTATTAAACACATATTTGTCTTGATATCTTCTTTTTTAGTGCAACTTTTCTTTTTTAAGATGTAAAACAAACAATATTCATTGACTTGCTGGAGACAACCATTTGCTGCTTTTACTCCAAACTTCTTCATAGATCCAACGAAAAGATATTCAAGTCTTTTTTTTTTTTTTTTTAAACAAGCTTCCACATTGGTGGCTTACTTACAAGTTAACATAAACACTGTCCTTCTCCAAGACGCTTCATTTTGTGCAGTTCAGCGAATTCTCACATTTACTGCACCCTCCTTCTCTCATATTTTGATGTGAGCGATCGACAGTACACTTTTGGCTGTTGAGGGGGAACACTGTCAAATACAGGGCAAACCAGAGCTCAATCAACAAAGCCCTCATATGACACAGTAGGGTTCCCTAGGTAACCTGGATTTTCTGCAGTAAAGGAGTGTTGTGCTGAAACAGCGCCTCAACTCTCTGTTGGAGAAAATGCAGATAAATGGATTGACTCCAGCCTGGGCAAAACTCATCCAGACTGCAGCTGTCAGATACCCCCCTGGCACCACGGGCCCCCTGGCAAACACTCTCCAATAGCATGCTACAAGATAGGGGCCCCACAAAGTAAGAAAAAAAAACGTCATAATGTAGAACATCCTGCTAACCCTTTTTTCAGTTTTAAATTCATCCAAAATGAGGAGCCGTCTTCTCCCTGTTGTATTGGTGTTTTGTCTTATTCCCAGCAGGGTCGGTGGAGTAGGGCCTCTTCCAAAGCCAGCTAACCAGTTTGCAGCCGCCTGGCCACTGGCCCCTGGACCATGAAAAGTCCAGTTCTGGCTGACGGCTGGTACAAACTGGACTGGTTTCATCTTCCTGCGATCATGGACAAAAAAAATAAGCTTGAGGTAGACAAGCTGGGTGGCGAGAAGTATTAGGGCTAG
Organism: Polyodon spathula; assembly: GCF_017654505.1. Taxonomy (NCBI): domain Eukaryota; kingdom Metazoa; phylum Chordata; class Actinopteri; order Acipenseriformes; family Polyodontidae; genus Polyodon; species Polyodon spathula. The sequence goes on from NC_054540.1 coordinate 11,240,408, forward strand.
AAGTAGCATAAATCCCAGTGAGTCGTTGGCTCTGAAGGAGCGATGTTGGAAAGTGCACTGGTCTTCCTCTCTGATAAAGGAGTAGGTACCCACGTCCAAGACTGGTGGAAACGCCATAGCCACGGAAAGAGTCCACACCATACAAATGACAGCCAAGCAGGTCCAAAACGTCAGCCTTTTCATATAGAAACGGTGATGAGCTATGGCTAGATATCGAGTCACACTGATGCAAAACAGCATAAAGGCAGTATGAAAGCAAGACAAAACACCCAGGAAGGCAATCACTTTACATGTAAGTGTTCCATATGTCCACGATGAACCATTTTTAACTGAAGTGAACACAAATGGGAAACAAATTGCGGATCTGAGTATATCTGAACCACAAAGATCAAGTAAAAGGTAGTAGGGAGCTCTGTGCAAGGTCTTGTCTTTGACCAATAAGATGGATATCAGGAGGTTACCAACCATGCCAACCCCAATGATGAAGCCAAGGGAAGTCAGTTTGAGAAAAGTCGTAAGAGGGGAAAGATTCTGCAAGATGTTGTGGTCACCTGCATGACTATAGTTCGCCATAGATGGATGAATAATAAGATAGCCTCAGTCAAGTATCATGATCTAGATTCACAAGGAGGAGACAGATCCATATATGTGCTTTAAAATACAATCCAGGACTGGAAGCTGTCGTTCTTCTAAGCCATCCTTTGTTCTTTTGTTTCATCACAACCAAACCCCTGAAAAATATTATCCACCAATCAGGTTTTCTTTTAAAGTATTAAACGATTTGCTTTATCTTTCGGTGTACAGTATGTGTAGGTAAAATGGTATTGTTTTGCATCAGATTGCAAATATTATAAACATACATCAAAATACAAAATACAAAAAAAAAGAAAATACTCTTTGTTCACCTTTTTACATTTTTTTTTTTTTTTTTTTTACAAATCTGATAACCATTTTATTAACTACAGACTGCATTTTTTGATTTAGCATTTGCATAAACAAGAAAGGTATTTATTTTTTGTATTTAAAAAAAAAAAAAAAAAGTATAGATGCATTTGTATATAAAATAGGTTAATTTATAATGAAGCCAAAACAAGGGAGGCTTTTAAATGCAGAGGTGAAGAATTACAGTGCACTTTATACATTTGAAATCAGTTTTATAGAAATGCAGCAGAACGCTGGCGCTCACACCCAAAGACCCTGCAGAACGTATGTACCAAGCCAGCAGCTGCCTCTTGTAGCTCATGCATTGTTGAAAATTAATGGAGGATACATACAGCATTAAGCATCAATATTTTTTGTCGATTTAACTGTTGATTTGAATTACTTAGTGTACGTTGACACAGGATTTCTAATATAATATCTTGCTTAGTTAATTGTTTATATTTACAATTGCAGATCATTCGCAAAATAAAACTGAACAATGCTTAAAAAATTATTTATTTTCGTGGATTACTTTTTTTTTTTTTTTTTTTTTTTTTTTTTTTTGTACCCAGAGGTATGGAAGCATAAAGAATTTCATAAAGAATAATGAGCCAATATATATATATATATATATCGATATATATATATATATATATATATATATATATATATATATATATATATAAGGCTAATTATATAATAATAATAGTCACGATCTGTCAGTGATCACTATGTGTAAAAATTTTTAACATGTAATAATTTAAACTGTACATTTTAAACACAGAAGAATTTCAAATTTGTAACCTGTATTTTGTTTTTATTTGACAATTGCATTTGAATACAAATCTAATTGATTAGAAAATAGATTCAGTGTATACATAAATACAAGGGTCATAATGCAAACTGTTTCTTATATTTCTGACAGTAAATGTTGGACTGCATTCATTGTTACCGGAACGTCCATTAAAGCCGTACATTTTGCAAGTGTTTTATTTACTGTTAGCTATACTAAACTGTAACAACGTACAAAATAAATGCGACTGATATGAAATAAATTAAAAGCATACCTGTTGAGTTTGTCTCTGTTTCCCCTGATGTTATTTGTATTGCAGGATCCACTTTGCTGTAAAAAGCTTGGTTTTGTTGCCTGTTCTCTTTTTTCACAGTGAATATACAGTAAGTGGCACAGCGAGAGCATGCGCACTGATCCTATTTGTGATCCAAGCTGGGTCCTGTCAATTGTTGCAGCAGCACGGTCTCTCCCGGCAACATCTGCTCAATGGGAGCAGCATCAGTAAATACATTTTCTTCATCAATTATACACCCAGGCACGTGCTACATCCTCGCGTTTCTCTCGTCTGATATGCTGGCAGGGCCCTACATATTCTTAGACATTTATTTATTTATTTATTTGAATGCCTTCTGAATAATTGCCAAATACAGATATTCCTGTTGACACGAGAATACAGGTTTAGATTACCGGTTTAGATTACCGACTTCAATTAACTTGTTTCTCTTTTCCACATCTTTATCACTTACACACTTAAAATTATATATCTTTTGTAATTTAAAATGATAAGAATGTTAAAACCATAAACAACAACATTATTATTATTATTATTATTTTCGTATTATTATTTTATTATTATTATTAATAATAATAATAATAATAATAATAATAAAAGCAAGGTAACTGTTTATTCCTGTTTTCAGTTAGTGTACAATAGTGTTATCATAGTATGCATGATATAAACAATAGTAATACTGTACAGTAACAATATAAACTAATGAAGATATGTTGAAAACTGGCCTATTGATATTAATATTGACCTATTGACCTTAAAAATGTAGAAAAGTTTGTGTTTTATTCTTTACACCAGAAAATAGAATATCAGAGCTTCAAAATTGGGCCCATGTTGATATCCTCATGGGATTCCAGTTAAAATGCCAGTTGCTTATTTTAACGTGGGAGATGAGGAAGAGAGTTAAATGATAAAAAGAAATAAAATCACGAGAAACAGGTCCGCTTCCAATGTGCAGAGGCAGGGAGTATAACAGCTAGGGGTTATGAGTATATTTCTGTCTTGTAATGTGGAAATACATTAATTTGCTCTACTTTTATGTACATTTTAATGTTGGTGCAGTACTGTACTGCATTGTAATTTTGCAATTGTATTTCCTAGGAATATCCTGATTTAAAATTGGGCAAAGCAAATATACAATAAAAAAAAAAAAAAAAAAAAAAACTTGGACAGCAACAAAAATATTTTATTACAGCACATCTGTTACTTTCAGAAAGTAAGATGCAACATGAGTTTCAGAGAATCCTGAACACCCCTCCCCCAAATTATACAGATTAAAAGGGAACGAGACCACGCCTCTTTACATTTAACATGAATATGTAACCCTCATTTAAAAACATTTTTTAATAATTAGAGAGCAATTGTAACAATTATCCCCTTCCCATTGTCATTGCAAATATACATGATCTTATTTGAAACACCAATGAAAAGAAAACGAGTGTAGACATGTTGCTTTAACGATAATATAGTTATGAACAGTTTTTTCTGCCCCTGCACAACATTGTCCAGAGAACTCATACAAAAAAAAAAAAAACTACTGCTGTACAAATAAACATTTTATATTTCGGACACAAACTGCAGTAGTACAACATAACCTTAACCAGTACAACAATATGGTGATGAATTGACTGCATTTATAATGTGGCATAGTTTTATAAGAGAGATTTGAGGAACAGTGGTGTACAACAAATGGCAGTGAATTGCTGGCTCTGTAAAAGGAGACAAGGGAAAATTATGCTTAATGTTAAGAATTTGTATTGTATATTGGATTTAAATGTACAAATTGAATGAAATTGACAAATGAAAAATAGGTATATTTTGAAAAAGATCTTGGGCTTCAATCCCAGGACTTATTTCAAGATATATTTGACAGGTTTTACAGCCAATAGGGTATAACGTTGTGCCACATCTCTCTAAAAAAAAAAAAAAAAAAAAAAAAAAAGCAACCAGGAAATTCAAAATAATCTTCTTCAGACTTATTTTAATTTCTTATGTTTTTATGAATATGTAGAATTAAAAAGTACTATTTTTCTTTGACATTTTTCAGAAATATGACGGTATTATTGTATTTTTACAGCTGGATCACAAAACAGTTTAATAATGTGTCATCAGTGATGGTGCTTGCATAACTTTCTGGGTTTATGCAGAAATTACAATTTTAAAAAAAAATACTACAAACAGTAAAATAACAGTTGAATGTCTGCAACAGGAACATAACTGGTTTACTGTGTGAACAAAGGTGATAAATGTCAGGATAAGTTTAAGTGCCCTACACAGGCACGACAAATTACATTATGCAAAATATACAGTACACACAACGGTTTTATTTTTTCCCTATGGATGACTCTTACTGACAATAATTAAGGTTACTGTATTTTCCCAAACGTGTAAAACGTAGACAAGCTCCCATCGCAATTTGGGAACAGTGAATACACTGCAGTAACAACATGTTGAAAGTTCCAAAGCTGACGTGAAAGTAAATGGTTGGGCATCGAGTCTCGACGGAATGATGGTGCACCTGCGCAGATACTGGAGCCAAGTCTTCAGGAAAGAACCGCAACAGTCCCGCGAACGTCCAAAGACAATCGAAGTGGAACAGTTTTCCACTAGTATCAAGCAACACAGATTTCGAGTTTGCTGAATACCACTGCCCGCCGGTCGTCTTATTTCACGCAGCTCTTCACGAGTAGTAATTCGTGTGTTCAATTTGTTTACATCATCAGTGTAACTGTGTTTTTAGAATTTAAGCCGTTTGACATACACATTCTTAAACATGTTTCAGAATCTCCAGGAAAAATACAGATTCTTAATTTCCGGGTACACAGGCCTGTACTGCTGCAAGAGCAGACGTCAGATCTTACAGCTGTCCGTTTCTTTTCCTCGCATACCAACCCAGACAGGCACAAAATCCAACTATGGAAATTGTCATTCCGAGAAGGAGAGCAACTGCGTCCCCTCCATCAAAAGCTTCAGCCGTGGGTAGCAAAGAAATTACAAAGAAGCAGAGAATCTGGAAACTCACGAAGAAGTCTGAT